>NW_027192416.1:0-2775 GCF_041956645.1 Rasamsonia byssochlamydoides | reverse complement strand
GTCTCCAGCTCGATTGCCATCCTGTTCATGTACATCTTCATCTGCACCCCAATCTCATTCTGGTGGGAGCAGATGAACGCCATAGGAGGCAAACCGGTGCCTCAGGGCAGCTGTCCCAACCTAGGGGTCCGCGGGACTGTCTGCGCCGTCCTCGACATTGTCTCCGACGGCTTGATTCTCTCGCTGGCTTTCTTTGGTCTGTGGACGCTGCAGGTGGAGCGTAAGCGCAAGGCGATGGTCTTGGGGATCTTGGCTCTGGGCTCCACGTAAGCATGCTGGTGTCAATTTCCCGGCAGAAGACATCCAATGACACATCATTGATCCAGGTGCTTCATCATCAGTTTGGTCCGACTACCTATCCTAGTAGCAGCGACCTTGGATAGCAATCCCGCCTGTTCGTGTCTCCTTTCCGCATTTCTTCCTACGATATCTTGCGCGAGTCCTAACGGTCACCAGTGGAAGGCACGCTTTCTCTGTTCTTCTGCATCCTTGGTAAGCTCCAAGATGTTTGCTCCTAACAGTTTTAGTGTTACAAATACAACCTCAGCTGACTCTGCAACTTAGAAGCCAGCATCGGCGTCATCAGTGCCTGTCTCCCGGGCTTGGCCCCTCTTGTCAAGCACTGGTACCAAGCGAGCAAGGCATCCAGCGGTTCTCGCCACTATGACCACTCAGACCGAAATGACCAGGGGCAGAGGATGTGCCCATTCGGGGTCCAGAGTACCAAGGACATCCAGGGGTCATACATCCCAATGGACGACTATCCATCCTCCCTTCATGACACCACGCCATTGAGCCCGAAGCTGGTACAATAACTGTCTGTTGAAACCACTTCGTCTGTGGAAAGGGGGGGAATATAATTTGATGTTTCCCATATTAATGTTTATTAATCTGCATCCTTGCTCAATTGAGGGTAAATAATAATGTATGTAGCTCCAATAGTTACCGACTTCGATCGTAGTGATCGTTTATGACAGAGGAAGTGGCAGGACTATCAGCAGGCGGAGTAAGCCGCGTAGGGAATTCAATCTCCCCAACAAAAGAGAAGGATCATAGAGAGATGGCTCAATCTTGTAGTCGTTCTCAGTGGTCAGAGCAAGATCGGAATACGCATCATGAGCATGACACGCGGTCGGGAATATTATTTCCCACCTTGATCTCAACATCACCAATGCCGTGGCACAGGCCCAGCATTAGGAGAAGCAAGCAATCTGCATGGATGATACGCCGCCAGATGCTTTCTGCATGTTTGAGAGGGCTGTGTCATTTGCTCGATGACTGAACTGTGACAGTTCATCACTGTACTATTCTAGCACAAGTGGGAGGGCAAACCAGACCACATCATTTTCGAAGAGCAATAATCAAAAAGCAACAATACCGGCACACTTTCATAGATGGAAAGCATCATTGGCCAGAGGGGAGTGCCTTTGCGAAGTTTTGTCTACAGCAGGTGCTCTGCCAGGTCATCCCTGCCATGTCTTCACATCTCCAGCATTCTGTTGAGGTTATGGCTATAAGCATGTAGGGGAGAAGCTTCTACAAGCACCACTATAGAAGACGATATGATGATATGAAGGAGACTTGATTCCTGATTCTAATCAGATGTGGGAGACCTGGCGTATAAGCCTTATTGTGAGAAGCGGGGTATCGGCTTCCAATATGATGTATCACATCAGCTTATATGACTACCTAATCCAGTTAGACCGGTATGCCATGGATTCCAACACATTCAACACCTCATGCTCAACTTATGGCATACAGATGAACTGGATCTGCACATAGAGTGCAGCCACATAGGGTAGAGCCATACAGGACCACAGGGGTTTTTCAAAACCATTGATCAGCAGTTGTGATTGTTTTTCAATCATTTTTTCCATGTCAAACATATAAAGTGGTCATCTAACTATTATCCACATATTTTGAGAATAAAACATTACATCTTTAACAAAGAGTTTGGTTGGGTTAGGGTTTAACCTAGCCCCTGAGGCCTTTCGTCATATTAAGAATCACCTTACGCCCTATCAGATTAAGGAGAATTCTTATGATAAAGCCCTAGGTTTTAGGCCATATATGGCTCTGACTGTATTCCATGAGCCGAACCCAAATAGAAAAGCGGTATTGCCAGCGGTCGGCGGGTAGAGCGGCAGGGGTGTGCAAACTTTTGACCTGGTGCAGTACGAACGCATCAGCTCGGGGGCTGAATCACAGTTGCCCTGCGCTGCGCCACGACAGGGCAACCAACCAAATGATCTTCGCTTAATCAATGGGTCAACCCTTAACTGATTTATATTCAGGGATGAAGCCTTCGCGAACTGCGGGTCTGACACAAGCCCGGAGCTTCCTACCCTGTATTCCGTGAATGAACCCATGAGTTCCATATAAAAATCATGGGGCACGGACCAGCCTCGGGTACGCTAACAGATGGGTTCGTCGTTCTCATTACAGATGGTTTCTATGCCCTCAGCATTAATTATATCCAGATGAAAATGATATTACTGGAATTGGCATAATGAGCCCTACAAACTGGTCTATTTTATTTTCTGATTGGACCCGAACTGGGGGAGATATGGGGTGCAAAGTTGAGTTCGAATTTTGATGGGGTAAAGTTAGCGCCGGGAACTAAAGCGGGGGATGGTGGCAGAAAATCATCCTATGGGCGTTAGGTAAGCTATATATTATATAAGCAGCTGTCAGATTCAGACTAAGCCGACTTAGGAAGGTGATTCAATAATTGCCTAGTAAGGCCCTGATTTATAGCCTTTTAGGTAGGTCTAA
>NW_027192415.1:253628-293573 GCF_041956645.1 Rasamsonia byssochlamydoides | reverse complement strand
ATCGAATTTGATTAGGGGGTGGTGGTGGATGACGTGGCAGCTCGGTGTCCGTGGCAGCTCGGTGTCCGATTACGTTAGTTACTGTTACAGACAATATACAACTAATATTTAGTGTGTGCGAATCTTTTTGATGCCCACCTCCGTACGGAGCACGGAGTATGTACGGAGTACGGAGTACTCCGTACTGTAGATCCCGCATCCACATCGGCATCCCCTATATGCAGCTATGCTGGGCCTGGAATGATTTTCTAGCGCCCGTGCTGATCAGAGCTAGCCAGCCAGGATGCTGATCAGGCCACCCAGATTGCTATTGCATTCGGGAACACGTGGCTGATAAATAAAATAAGCACTTAGATATCACATAATCACACTGGTAAGATCTGGACAGCCTCGCAGCCTCATAGCCTTATACGTTCCTCTTACTTTAATATCTTTACTACTCCGTAGGCAGCTGGTTCCTGGGCTATCTAGTAGTTAGTCTGCTTCATTCTTCCTGCCTAGTATCTTCAACTGGCTAAGCCTGCATACAAGGGTATTATTTCCTTATTGCTATGTTTAGGGTTCTACACCTCTACTGTATTGTAGATTAGTATACTATACCACTATACCACCTTAGGATTTAACACCGGTTATTATAGTCTATCTACGGAGTATATCCTCTAAATGGAATTGGAGGCCCTTTCCTAAAAGGCTACATCTAAGAACTCTATAACAATTACAGGGTATATACGGAGAATTTCGGGATCTAAGTCGGGATCCCGTTATCACTGCTATAGTAATTATAATTACTAATAATCATCATCCTTTTGTGTTTTTTTTTTTGGCCCCTATTTTGTTTATACCTAGGTGATAGAGGAAGGGAGTTAACTGGTTAAGTAAGTAAAAAATCTAACCTATCCACGTACTCCGTAGTACCTAAAACCTGAGTGAGGATTGAGCTGTCCATATGCCTTTGTCATACTCATACCTTTTATGTTTGACTACTGTAGGCACTGCTATAAGCAGCAACCTACCTAGTAAGAGTCCTTAGTAAGAGTACTATTTTTTGGGAGCTCTCCAGAGCTTTATCCAGATATGAATCGTATAATGTAAAACTTGCAATCTCTTGATTGTCTAACGTCAATTCTCATATCTACATCTCTATTCTACAGAGAATACTGTTTGCTTCTGCCTCCTCAGCAATTCATCAAGAAACTAACTGATGGTCACGCCATCTTTCTCGAATGGATGGATCTCGCTCAGTTCCAGGTCTCCTTGATCAAATCGGCGCACTTCTCGCCAATGCCGTACGCCGGCATCTGAGTGTGTCCGCTGTGGAGGATCGGCATGATACTGCAGTCAGCGACACGAAGGTTCTTCACACCCTTGACGCGCAGCTTCTCATCGACAACACTCGTAGGGTCATCCGCCTTGCCCATCTTGCAGGTGCCGGCAGCGTGGTAGCCTAAAAAGAGAGTCTGATTAGCGCGAAGATATCTCTTGCAAATGATTGACAACACCACATGTTGCATCCGAACTTACAAGTCGTAGCGTTCTCCTTCACGTATTCCTTCCATTCTTCTCTAGTCGTGTACTTGTGGTGGTTCAGGTGTGGTGGCCAGGATCCCTTGACGATGTCCTTGGTTCCCTTTCCTTGCATGACGATTTCGTTACCGAATCGGCAGGCCTCCGCAAGGACTTCCAGGTCCAATGGATCAGCAAGGTAGTTGGTGTCCACGACCGGCTTCTCCAACGGATCCTTCGACTTCAGCGTCACAGTTCCCCGAGACCTGGGGCCGAACAGCTCCGAGATCATGGAGAATGCGTGTTGGTGGTTAACAGGGAACTGGTCGAATTGCTTCGGTCCTCCATACAACTCGGTTGTGAAGAACTCGATGTTGGGCTGCTTCGGGGTCAGGCCCATGGGGTCACGACCCGGCTCGCGAGGAGCGTTGTTCCACAGTTCAGAGTCCTTCAGACGCTCATCGAGACGAGCAAAGGCGAACGGTCCGAATGGGAAGGTGGACAAGAATCCAGTCTTCTTCTCCTTCCACAGGGCGTACGTCTTTTGGAAGTTGTCATCGTGGTAGACGAGGTAGTCGTTTGTCAGACCCGGTTTGTCAGTCTCATAGAAAGCAAAGACGATCTACAAGAGACGATGATTGTCAGCACTTGTAGTACTATCAGTATCCGTTGGGCTTACCAAGTGGTCCATCAGGTTCTTTCCAACACCCGGCAAGTCAACCAGAGTCGTGATGCCGTGCTTCTCCAGCTCCTCTTTGGCACCGATACCGGATCGGTTCAGAATGTTGGGACTGCAGTATGCACCTCCGCTGACGATGACCTCCTTCTTCGCGTACACCTCATGTGTCTTTCCATCAGCGTCCACCACAGCGGCTCCGACCGCCTTCAGCTCCCCGTCGACCTTCTCGATGAGGACCTTGTCGACCGTCGTGTTGACCATGAGAGTGATGTTGTTTCGTTGGTTTTCTTTGGTGATGTAATCGGCTGCTGTTGTGCGCAGCCCCTTGTACACCGTTCGGGGGACATGTCCGCATCCATGGGGGTTTTCGCCCGTGGAGAACATGTCATGGTCCAGAGGAAGACCCTGAGAGATGAACGACTCCATGAGGAGGTGCCCAATCGGGGCCAGATCATGGGGTTCGGTGTTCAAGGGGCCATCGTAACCGTGGGCGTCCTCTGCAGCTTTGAACCATGGCTTGGTGTGGAAGTTCTCCGCCTACTTCCAGTTATTACCAGGCCCTTGTCAGGAGATGACTCTGGCTCAGCACATACCTTCTTCATATACTTGAAGAACTCTTCACCACTCCAGCCCTCAAGGCCCCAGTCGTCATAATCCTGCTTGGTGCCGCGAATGCAGAGCGTGCCGTTGCAACCACTGCAGCCGCCGAGATAGCGACCACGGCTGAGCTTGACCTGGCGGTTGTTCACGCTGGGCTTCGGCACACTGACGATGTTCCAGTCCGTCTCCTTGTCGAACAGTTGGGACCAGCTGGAGAAATAAGTCAGCTGTGTAGAGCATGGTCAGGACAGGACAGCACTTACCCTCCAACCATATGCACATTCTCGAGATTCTCATTGTGAGGGCCCGCTTCAATCACCAGGATTTTGACGTTGGGATCTTCAGCCAGTCGACCGGCGACGACACATCCTGAAGTACCACCACCGCAGATGATGTAGTCGTACTCAGGCTGGCGAGTAGTGGAAGCCATGGTTGATTTTGCACTGCAAAATAAAGTTTAGCGGTTTAACGGTGAGACAAGGGTAGACAAGGGTATGTCGGTACTGGAGAGACAGAGGCAGAATCTCCCAGGCGCTCAGCTTTATTTATATCCCTCGCACCAGAACCATGACGGATCTGAATCCGCGACAAGCGGTCTACCTGCCGTTGTTTTCCTCTGTCCTACTGGAGCCAAGAGCGGAATTATGTCGCGACAAAGTTCATGGTGTCTGGCCTCGTAATTGGCCAGTGGGGCCGGTCGTTGTCAGGCAATATCAGGTCAAATAAATGAGAGATCTCCAAGGAGACTGTCATGCAGAGCTTAGCTGGTGGAGACGTTCTCAGACGCCAATGCATCCTTAAGTTTAACGGCGCTGCCATATTTGGAAGGGATAGGGCAGCATTCGAAACGTTAATCTTTTCCTGGAGTAGTGTGAACGTGGAAGTGAATGGCCTGTAACGTGCACAGCAACAGATACCCTCCGAGATGCATGAGGCCACGCTATGCCTGGACTCCCTAGCAGCTCTTCCACCCGCTGGTATGATGCGCATGATGTGCAGAGCCGGTGTCGTGCAGATGGCCAGGTCGCGACCAGGGTCAGGCAAAAGAAGCTTCCCCGGCAAATTGGCCCAGGTCTCCCGACGCAGCTGATCTTACCGCTTTGGGCATTTTCTGCAGCAGCCCACGTACGACGGCGCCGGCGTATGATCTAAGTAGATCTAAGTAAATCTAACGGGGAGAACACAAATCAGCGATCGGAGGACCACGGTACTAGACCGGGGGGAAAAAAAGGAACAACGGCTGTCAGCTCCACATGAACAAAGCTTATCCACACCGATTCTATGCCAGCTGAGACTGCACAATGCTATTGTGCTGTGTATGAGGATTCCAGGGGAGCTACCGTCTGGGGTGCCCCCCCCTTTTACCATATTCAAGGCTTATCAAGTCTAGATATCCTTTCGGCAGACCGGCTCTGGGTCCTCAAAGAAAAATCATTCTAACCCTCATCCTCAGTTTGCGGGCGACTGGATGAAGCAACAATGACGACGCCCTTCCAGACGGAAGCGTGGACCGAATATGCCATCGGGGTCATCATTCTTTTTCTTCGGATCTTCGCGCGATGGAAGGTGGTCGGCTTCAAATGGCAGGGAGATGACTATTTCACCATTGGCGTGCTGATTTTCTGGACGGTAAGTCTGCCATCCTTCCAGATGATTTCCACCGGACTGACCGATGAAAAATTCCAGGCTGAGCTGTCCATGCTGGAATTGATCGGTAAGAATTCCGCGTCTGCTGTGATGGGACAACACTAATTCTCACCGCCAGGTCAATACGGTACCAACATCGGTATCTACGACAACATCGGCGCCACTCTGTCCAAAGAGCAGATTCGACGCTACGAGATTGGGTCCAAATGTCTGCTCGCCGGGTGGACCTGCTATGTCACCTTGATTTGGTGTTTGAAAGCCTGCATGCTCTTTTTCTACAACCGAATCACGTATGTAGATGCTTGCTCTGTTGCTAAGCCTTGCTAAATGATGTGTTGTCAGCCTGGGTCTCGCGCAGCAAAAAGCTGTCAAAATCACGGCAGTGCTTTGCGTCTTGGCCTACATCGCGGTGATTGCGGTGATTTATGGCCATTGCACGCCCGTCCACAAGAACTGGCAGGTATACCCCTATCCAGGTGGTAAGTTTTGCGCTCGACTCTTATGAAGCAGAAGACTGTTCTGATTCGCGACTAGATAATTGTTCAAAGGACATTCCCAACTACCTGGCAATCGTGACGACAAACATGAGGTGAGAACCAGACGCCTGATGTCAAGGTTTTTTTTTCTGACATATCGAAGCACCGACTTTATGATCCTCTGCATCCCGATACCACTATTGTGGAAAGTCAAAATCCCGCTGCGACGGTAGGCTCCCAAGTTTGTCTCCTCTGGCTGGTGGATGCTGACATCTCAAGAAAACTTCTCATTGGCCTCTTGCTTTGCTCCGGTATCTTCATCATGACTGCCACTCTGCTGCGATGCCTCCTTTCTCTGAAGGACATCAACGGTATCAACACGAGTACGATTTGGGCGATTCGCGAGACCGTAAGCCAGTCCCATCCCTCCTCGTTTACTTACGTTGCTAACCCATATTCTACTAGTTCGTCGGAATCGTCGCCGTCAACGCCTCCTGCATCAAACCGCTCTTCAGCGCCTCTCGCTGGCTCCGATCCTCCAAGAACGGCTCCTCCAACAAGATGAGCAACCAATACGCCTACGGCAACAACTCATACCAGCTCTCCAGCCAGCTCGAGCGGTCCCAGGGCGGGTTCCTCAGCAACAAGAGCACGAAACGGGTCCAAACTGAGAATAGCAGCGAGGAGATGATCGTCAAGGACTTCGACACCTACAGGAATGACGTCTCGGTGGGCGTGGACGTCAGCAACGGCGGCAAGTCGTCCTTCGGCGAGGGAATGCTGACTGACGGCATCCACGTGACGACAACGTATGAGGTTACGCCGTCTAGAAGAGATGAATATGATGTGTAGCCTGCTGCGACATTTGTTCGTTCGTTCAATTCGTTCTTCGTTCAACTGTACCTGTACAAATTAAGAGAAGTGGGGTACATAGGGGTGGGACCGTTGATTCGATTTGATTTTCAGCAAGGACCCACAAAAAACATTTCTGGATTCTTTCATTTGATTTATTCGATTCGACATGAGATTTCTAGGGACGGGACAATTGGTTGATTTGTTGGTTTTTATTCAGAGACGACAAGGACAGGGACAAGGGCCAGGACCGGGACCAGGACCTAACAAGAAAAGAAAAAAAAATAAGAAAAAAAAAGGAGAAAAAACAACACTTCTGAACTCATTCAATCGATTCGACGTGAAATTGTGAAATTGCCTTGAAATCGCTTTTTTTTTTTTTGGAAATGTCAGAATCAGAACTATTAGAACTATTCATACAGTACAGTTTTCTTTGTTACAATGTATTTAATGGGTTTTGTATTTATAGTTTTTTTTATAGTATAATATAGGACTTCGTTATTATTAATATACATGATAATAGATAGATAGACTCACGAATGGAGATGGACAG
Source organism: Rasamsonia byssochlamydoides (assembly GCF_041956645.1). NCBI lineage: Eukaryota > Fungi > Ascomycota > Eurotiomycetes > Eurotiales > Trichocomaceae > Rasamsonia > Rasamsonia byssochlamydoides. The sequence continues at coordinate 287,263 of NW_027192415.1, read as the reverse complement.
GACAGGACAGGACAGGACAACGAAAGCTAGATAGAGATAGATAGAACACTACATACTCATACTACAGAGATAAGATACACCTGATTGTTTACTCTTAGTATGTACATATCCCTTCTTAAGGCTGTATGTATATGATGGCAAGTGCCAAAAGAATTTGATTTCTTCTCCTCAGGGTCAACTTAAGCGAGGAGATGAATTTTGTCAGTCAGCATCTCATGACTAATGATATGAGACAAATGAACTGACCACCTGGTCGGGTCTGTCACTAGGACAATCGCTGTCAACACAGTCTAGTGGTCAGGAATTCATATGAATGGGAGGGGAAAGCATCTGTGGTGCAGATGGAATTCTCCATGTAGCCTTTGTTATAAATGTGTATGGATATATAATGAACGAAAGTGAAGGCAAGGCGCACACGTCACATCTCATCAGCTTCTGGACGATGCCCTTTTTTCATGCAAGTGATGTTCGACCCGTCCAATTGTTCAGTACCAAAGCGCCTTGTTCCAGTACAGGCTCTTCGCATTCGCCAGGTCATCCGTCCCAAGGTAGAAGGTGGTGTTGAACACAAGCTGGGTACTCGAGTTGCCGTACTGGGGCCAGTAGAGCTTGTCCTCCGCCCACATGGTGTTTGGGTTGCCGGTTAGAACGAAAGAGAGCAGATACTTCTGCATCTGAATCTGTAAATGCGTGTCAGTGAGCTTCATGTAGAAAAATAGTGTTAATGGTGACGTACAGCAATTGTCGAATTGACTGAAGAGCTGCCGCCAGCGGGGCCGGTTGAGTTCGAGGCGCTGGCCGGGGCACCACCAGGAACTGTAGAAGAGTTGCTCGTCGAACTACTCGAGGAGGAAAGCGTGTAGGTGCTGTACCCTGAATTTATTGTATAAATCAGCCAAGAGTGCAAGTACAAGCTTGTCGAGGGGGACCTACAGTAGTAACTCTGATCCGTCCCGTGGGTGGCCTCACCCAACGCCACCATGGCATTCCACGTCTGGTTGTTGAGAGCGTTGGTCAGTGCCAGGTTGTGCGCAGTCAAGTCGAGCGACTGCTTCATGTCGGAAAAGCGAAGCCCGGGACTCGAGTAGTCCGACTCGGGGTACAGCGACAAGATCTCTTCCACAACGTCATCGGTGATAGCGGGGAAAAAGATTCGCAGGTATGTAGACACGTCTTCGGTAGTGTTGACCCCTGACCATGCTTGGCTGTTGGCCTCGTGTTGCTCATGGCTGATCACTAAGGGACCGCTGAAGTTGAAGCGTTTCTGGTAGAGCTGGGCTTCATCTGTCAACATTTAGTTAGTAGCGGCCAGAAGAAGATGCGTTCAAAAAAATATCAACTTACAGGTGTCCGCCACGAAATCGCCGTCAACGCGAGGCTGGAATTGGTAGGTGTAGTTTTCTTGAACGGCATTGGCAGCGCTCGTGAGCGTGTCGAAGTCAACGCTACGCATGCAGTCCAAATGTCCGCCATCGCAACCAACAGCTGACGAGACGTTCTGCCAGAACATCTGGAACATCACACGTGAGATCCAGAGCGCACTTGATGAAGGCAGGAGAGGAAATGAGCTCACCTCAGCATGGTGGTGGCCAGCCCCAGGAACAAACCCTGGCGACATGACGTAGGCGCGGTTGAAGAGCTGCTCGGCATGACCGGCAAAGCGCTAGAAAGGTCAACAAAATAGTGTCTTGTCAATCAAAATGGTTGTGAGCTTACAGTCAACTGGAACAGAACCTGAGAACCGCCCGCAGAAAATCCCACCGCAGTAATCTGATCCGGATCACCGCCAAAGGCACTGATGTACTTCTTCGTCCATTGGAAGGCGTGCTGAACGTCCCAAAGCGCCGTGTTGGTGGTGCCACCCTCATGCAGCACGGTAGGGCTGTTAGCCAACCCGGTGATGCCCAGTCGGTAGTTGTACGCCACAAAAATGAAGTCCTTGGTCAGGTTGAAGAGGCCCTCGGGTGTGTTTTGCGACTTGCTGCCACCGGTAAATCCGCCGCCATACGTCCACACCATGACGGGGAGTTTCTTGCCCGTGCTGTTGGCAGGCGCCCAAATGTCCATGTAGAGGCAGTCTTCTGTAGAGGCGCAGTCAACATCCGCATCAGCCAAGGAGCCATTGTTGACCTCAGTTTCGACCGGGGGCCACTGGGGCTTGGCCCAGCGGAGGTCACCAGTCGGAACAGCAGCAAAGCGGATGTTCTGGTATTTGTAGTAACCAAGGGAGTCGTTGCCAGCAGCGGCAACAACAGTACAGTAGTCCAGCGTGACGGAGGGCATAGACGAGTCCGAGGTGGTTGGAGTCGGAGTTGGAATGGCCGAGACCATGGATGCTGTCAGGGGCAGCAAAAGTGTGGCAAGTATACGCATGATGAGGATGATTGAGAGACAGACAAGGTTACTCTGCGCGCGATGAACGAGTGTGTGAGGTGAAATAGCAAGAGAAAGGAGAGCAAGCTGGTATTATGTAAAAAGCCTGAACGGCCTGCCAGCTGTATAACTTATAGGACTCCGCCATCCTTAATAATCTGTAGTCCGGTCAATGTCCGGTTTACGGTATGGCAGACAGTGGCTGAAAAATTAGTTAGATGAACAATAAACTGAGTTCGATATGCTAGATACATATCTTGTAGAGTGATGATGACGCGGCATGACTGGGAGCATAGCTTTGGCACGATTGCCAAGATTGATCAATCGCCTCGATATCACTCAGGAAAATTCTAAAAGTGGGGTTAACATAATGGCAATCCACGCCCTTACGAAACTGGAACAGGAAAAGGAGACGTATGTAAGCTGCCTAGGAAAATAGCGAAAAATGACTCCTTTGGTTTCCAATCCATACCTATGAAAGCTGAAACATTCGACAAATGAGGATATAGAGAGGGAACATCGGTGGAAAAACATTTATACGCGGGTTTCTTTCTTTGCATACAAATCAATTCAATTCAGACTTGGCATGTTTTAGCGGTCCCGAAGTAATGAACCCTAAATTCATCCCGGTTCAGTGCTTTGCCGCTTTTTTAAAACTACGCGAAGGCTGCCGTTGATGATCCTGCAAAGCCTCAATGGCTGCGCAAAAGTTAGGTTGCATGATGGCAGATGGCAAGGAGTGGAAGAGGAGAGCGCCATAGAGAAGAGAACATTAGGAGGATTCTGGATGTATGTACAGTACATTAGGGGGAAAAAAAATAGAGCTACTATTCTCAAGTACTTAATACTATTTTTAGAGTGAAGCTCTCTGCCTTAAGCCCTAGAATGCTTCTGCAATGTATAGATGTTTAGTGAACACATCTTTAGGAATGGGTGGATTCTAGGTAATCTCTGTTTTATTGTACTCCGTAGTCTCTGAACGGTTCCACCTTAGATAGCCCTAATAGTACTACTCCATATAGTTAGTTGATCTGCTTTAATAATTAACCTTGTCCATAGGCAGGCACATTATCAAAATATTCCCTCCTTACATGCCTCTGCCTTGGTTTCACAACAAAAAAAAAAGCATCCCTTGAGTTACCCTTGAAAGTGTCTTTCCAACTTTATTGTATTTCTGCCTCTAGTAGAGCTCTTCTGCCTCGATGGTCCTAGCCACGGATCTTATCTTATCTGATCTGATCTTTAAGCTCTTCTCATTCCTCAGGTCAAGTATATGTAATGAGCGTATTATTGAATTAACTAGATACTGCGCTAAAGCATTAATTAGAAGGTACTTGCCAGGGGATCCCAAATTTTACTCTTGATATATTGTAGACTGCATCTAGTTGACAGACTAACTGCAACAGTCCAAGCAAAGCAAAGCAGTTAGTAAAAATGATACAGAAGTAAAAAAGGTCAAATTCAAAGCCTGGTCCTTTGAACTAACTACCTGCCTACCTACCTAGGTTCCTACCTAATCCAGCACGCCTGCCTGCCTACAATACAATACAACAAACAAAAAAAAAGGAATACATCAAATTCTAGTTAGGTGGATGAATCTCCTATAATAACCCAGGAATGGAAGGAGGAAAAAAAAAACGATATTGTTTTGATACACAGCGAAAACGAATTAGACCTTCGTTTCTGGCCTCTATGACATCTCATCCTCCTCCGGGTGATGATGGCCGCCCTCGTTGTCACTCGCGTGAAAGGCATCCCCAAACGCAGAGTTCTCGAGATCCGGCAGATCCAGATCGTGCTGCTCCCCATACGCGGCGAGCGCGTCGCCCGCCGAATCCATGTTCGTATAGTTGGTCGCGTCGTCGAAGTTGCTCGTCTCGAGGCCCGAGGTGGCTGCACCAGGCGTCAGGCCTGGAGCTCCGCTGCTCGGAGTATCGACGGTGGGCTTGTCTCCTGCGCCGGCGGTACTGTGGTCCTTCTTGTCGACCATGACCCAGTCGCCGGTTTCGCCATGGGCGGTGTTACTCTGCGTCGGCTCATTGGATGCTGCGCCGCCCATCTCGACGTCGCCATCTAATTGGGGAACTGAGGAACCACCTGGGCCACTTGTCGCCGTTTGTCCAGCGGTAGTCACAGCAGACCCAGCTGTTGCGGCCGCCGCGGTCGAGGGAGGACCCTGTCCGGGAGTCGACGTCGGTGGAGAGCCAAACTGATCCAGAAGATGGCTGTCAGTGTGGTCCATGATAATATCGCCCTCTAGTCCACGTACGTCATTGCTTTCTGCTGGAGGTGCTGGCTCAGGCTCGATCCGCTCCAGCAACCCACCCTTCTCAACACAGGAGATGTTCGGTTCCGGTACGATCGACCTTCCATATGAATTTTCCAGCTCTTTGACGACGTCGTCCACTTTGTATTTAGGCGTCCGCACGGTATAGTCAGCGGTTGATGTCTCTTCCTCGCTGGGAAGGTCAATGCGGCCTTCCAGCCTCCAGATTTCAGAACCCGTCTCGGAAGGATTGGCCGCTGCATCGCGCAGTTTCATCTCGGCCTCCTTGAGAACCGACAACCGTCCGATCTTCTCCATCCTCCGAGCGTGTCGTTTTTTCAGTTTCTCGATCTCTGCCGTCATGTCGGCCACCCTTTTGGCGACCCGATCTGCAAACTCTTCCGCTTTGTCAGGCTCCATCTTTCCCGCCTGCAGGGCAACCCCGCTATCTTTGGGGTCTTTCCCGGGAGTAGCACTGACGGGAGCTTCAAAGAAGCCTGCGGTCAAGGACTCAAGCTCGCCTTTGCGACCCAGACCGAGGTCGACGGGCGTAATCTGCTTGATGGTATACGGTGACGCAAACACTTCCTCCATCCACTCGTGGTGTTGCTGGTATCGCATTTTGCTGATTTCTCGAGGGCTGAGAAGGTCCAGCATATCGCCGGAGATCTCCTCATCCTCCAAAGAGAAGTCCGCCGTAGCGGCTGCCATCGCACCCGTCGAGCCGCGATGGCCTCGGGGCGCTTTGGTTGGCGTTGGTCCCATGCCGCCGGGTACTCCGGCCCCCTGATGTGGCGGATAGAAAGCTCCTTGCGGTTGCCGGCCCGGTATCGCATTCGGATAGACGTTGGGCGGTTGCGCAAATCCCTGCGGCCCCATCTGAGGCGGGAAACTGATCGTGGGCCAGTTGTTGCGGTCATGCAGCATGAATTCCTTCCGAACTAACTGGCCTTGACTTTGCAAGAACCGCCGCTGAGCTAGCATTGCCTGTATTGGCGGCGTAATCGGAATCCGGTTGGCTGGGATATGGTCGCTCTGGGGAGCTCGCGAATAATGGACAATCCACAGCGATGGATCCGGCGGTGCCAGGTTTGGGTTAGGAACTTTGGGAGGGAGCAGGCGATAGCGGCGGCGAGAATGGGTCGCGATCGTCTCGTTGGGAGGATGGTAACCGCTTCGCTGAATCCACATTTCGACCGTCTAGTAGAATAGAAGTCAGCATATCCTTCACTATAGTCGACAGCGCCGCCTATCGCGCTCGGTAACACGTACGTAGCCTCTGGCCTCGAATGTGAAGGCCTGTTCGGCATCTGCCCAGACATATCCATCGCTGGCAAAATTCGTGCCCAGATGATTCAGCGGCTGCCATGTCAGCAACGTAGTTCCATCAGGCGGTCCATCCAGAAAGGTCCAGTGCATCGGTTGCAGCTCCCGTACGACCTTGGGAGCAGAGATGAGGTAGTCGACCACCGTTTCTGTGGGCAGCGCATTCATCACCGGATAGCGCGATCGCGACACCAGGTGCATGTGCGGCAGCTGGAGGACATCATGCCAAGTTAGTTGCAATTTTCGGACGTTGAAGGGGGGAAAAATCGAAGGCATACCAGCTGCGCCGGAAGCCCACTCGCAGGGTCATTCATCTTGGAGAGATTGAGCGTGTTTCGCTCGCGAGAATCGTAAAAATCCCACCGATGTTGTCGCAATCAATCCGGCTGTTCAGGAGTGTTTCGAGAGGAGTGCATGCACGATGGATGGTGCGGTGATAAGTTGGCAACCGCAGAAGACAAGCTATGTGCTTTCTAGACGCGACGCGGATTTAGAGATTGAAGTCGAGCAGTCAAGATGGCGTTCCGGCAGACGGCAGCAACCAAAAGCGCATTTATGCCTCAGGCAGAAATAAGGCACGGATTTGATCTTATCGCCACCAACCTTATCCTCTCATTAATCCTCGTTTTCTTTTTATTTGCTCCTGCTTGCTGGTCTTGAGATCCACGACATTCCCATAGATAATCCAAAATGGATGCAATCTGCGGGTGTCTATTTGAATCAAAAATGCGTTGGGAATAAATTCATCTTCCCAGGGCTCTACACGAACAAAACGCGTAGATTACTGCTTGAAATATTGTTTTAACTTTTATTATTATGACCGGATATACTCATATCTTCTCAAGTGGTCGAGTTGAGGGACTTCTCAAGCAATGGATTGCCATCGAAAAGAAGATTAGCAAAATAAACTCTAGGGGCCCGTGACATCAATGACCTCAACTGGCACACTTGTTAAAAAACGTAAAAAGAGATCATGTTCTTCATCGTGGTGTTTCCAGAAGCGATACAGTGGTGTCTTGTGAATAATGAGATGCTCGCCATTAGAGTACGCATGAAGCATCCTTCCATGTGATGGGCCCATAAGGGAGAACATCAGAACCTTGATAATAGGGATCATATCAGAAATAGATAGATCGCTGATCTGATAATTCGAGGCAACATGGGAACCTTACAGGAACGATGGACTGATTTTCATAATTTTCCTCTTTCATCCGTCGTGCGATGAGGGTGAGGATAGTGGTCAGCTCGCCCCGCAGAAGCCTTGCATCGCCATTATGATTGTGAATGATAATAACCATGAGATGTGGGTAGGATACATCGTCAAAGCTGAGAACCGTCATCGTCTGCCACCAACTGCTCTCGATATGTGAAATGGACAAGCCCGCATCGTCGTCAATGAGAGGATGAGGTATGCTGGTAGAGATTATGGGCTTCAGGCGTTGCTGCAACCGTAATCAGATTACTCACCAGAGCGGATCCCATTTGGTCTGGTCGCTCAACGTCCCGTAAGAACCATAGCCGGCTCGGGGAATGTGGAAATAATGATTCTCGAGATAAGACAATATGGCCTCCGCTCGCCGGCAAGGCCGAGCGGAGCGATCGAATTCACGAGGGGTGAAGTCTCGCAGACCGCTGTCATCATCCAGTTTTTCGTTCTCTACCTCATGATCCTTCAGCTCCTTGAGTGGCGAAGGTGCAAAGAAACATTCAAAATCAGGATCATCATTCTTATCGAAGGTGAACTCTGCCAATTGAATATTAAGGTCGGCAAGCTCTTGATCTTCGAATTGAGAAGCTTTATGCTGCTTGACAACCTCCAAAAGACTCTCTATGTTCTCTTGGACCTTCACCCGGAGAACTTCTTCGCCTCGAGGTGATCTCTTCCGAGGCGTATTCACGCGTAAGGGTAGCTGAAGCAGGGACATCTGCGAAGTATATCGACTAGGAGTCTTCTATTTTCTGGTCTGTGCAGAGAAGGGACTCAGGACCAAGGCAGTTCCGAGGTGGCCGTGAAGGAAGAAAGTTCGTCATTATCATCCATGGTACCACTGCAAAAACAGGCAGCACCCATGCATTTACTGCCTGATCGCCTTAATCAGCTGGAAACATCACGTTTGAATTTCTTGGACGCTGATTTACACATAATCGCACAATTATCACTAGTTTCCAGGAACTATCTTTGGGCCGCTCTCGTAATCCGGCTCATCTCTCTGCTTGTCTTTGTCAAGTCGACCGGTCTCTCCTATAGAAGATCGCAGACTCCATTTACAAAAGGTTGACCAGCGATCAGAGTTGACGTTCTCTGGGTCTTTGAATCTGGGCAGCATGTAGTCTGAAAGTGGATCGGAGGCCTTGACAATTGCTGCTGCGGCGACTGTTTGTGGTTATGACGGAAGCTAATGCAACTGGTCTGAAATGAACCTGCTTAGGTGCATTGTCGTGCTTTCTTCCTTGGCTGCAACAACTGCACATGTGTGCGACAAACGGGGAACAGGAGTGTGGACGACTTTATTTGTGGACGGGCAGGAAAACGAAATGCTTGACACAGCCCCCTAAGACAAGTGACTCCAGGCGCTAGAGATGACGGTCAGCAATAACAGAAAGATCTTGTTACAACAGTTCAGGGACGGATTGATTCTATGATTGGCTGTATCAGCATCAGTATCATCAAGGGAAGAAGCCTTAGATTGCAAAATATTGTACCGTGGGATCCGATGGCGGTAAAAGTTATTTGCCCGCTGAAGGAGACATCGATTAATATCATATGGTTATGGCATCGTAGATGATAAGATCTCTTAAGGCCGAGTCACTCAAGTTATCAAGGCAAGAGCGAGTTGCTGAGTTTTTCACCTGCCTAGTTAGGTAGGTGCGGTCCTGTTGGGCCCTTTCCTAAAATGGACGATCTCGGAAGGGTTCCGCAAGCCAAACGACAGACGGAGCTTAAATCAAGTATCGTGTGCGAGTACAAGGACTCCGGTATCGGTCTCCACCAAATCCCTCCGCGCGCTCTGACCTCGACTGAGTCGGCTCATGTGACATTCCTTATCCTCCGTACGGAGAAATCCCTACGCCAGTGATATCGTCGGATCTTGCGTTGCAGCATGCCACCAAAGCCATGCACGCCATGCGGCACCGATGCCAGCGTCGACCTTCTCGAGAGGGAAAACGATCGACAAAAGCAGCGGATCAAAGATCTTTACCATGGTGACGTTGTGAACTAGGCTGCAGAAGCCCCAGCCGTGCGCTTCTCCACAGTTCCTCCGCAGTATTCTTAACCGATTCCGGTCTTCTCCACGCTACGCCCGCTCCACAGCCGGGGTGCCTCAGCTCTCTTCGTCGCCTTTCTTTGTGAAGTGATTAATAAAATTTGTCAACTTCACAGCTAATAATAATCCTCAGAATGACTGGGCTACACCCCTCCGGGCCTCCACCGAGTGTCCTGGCTGCTGATTGCTTTCCCCACGATTTCGGAGTACCGGACTTTGTTTCCACGAGAAGCTAGGTAGCTACCCAATGCACTGCTGATGCCTGCATCAGATCTTAGCCCACACATATAAGATTTTCAAGCTGCCCCTCATGTGGCGATCTGAGCTTCCATTCTGAGTCACCTCAACCCGCCTCACGTAGATGGGCTTTGCGAACAGAACCAAGAGTCCTTGAGCAGAATTCTTTTTGTTGCATCTATCCTAGCCATTTGACACTAGGTGACCGTCAGGAAGACGTGGGCTCGTCCAAACATGGAGCTCTCTTCTGGAACCGCGCCAGCAGACATTGCGCCTGCGGTTGACGTTGAGAAACCGACCGAGGTGCGCTTGGAAGGAGACGAGGAGAAGGTCGTGCCGATCGCCCAAATCCCTGCCATTGATCCCGTCATCGAAAAACGCGTCGTAAGGAAACTTGATGCTCGAGTCCCAGTGGTGACAGCCTTTCTGTGTAAGTTTGTGCCTGTATGAGCTTCGAGACTGTTAGTAGCTTACTGAGACAATCCCAGATCTTCTGGCTTTCCTAGATCGAAGTAATATCGGGTAGGACACCCCCTCCTTCTCCTCAGAAGACAATAGTTGATAGAAGGCAATCTAACTGAGGACTTCAACTAGAAATGCGGAAATCGCGGGAATGCAAAAAGACTTGGGCCTGAATGGAAGCAGCTATGCCTGGCTCCTGACGATCTTCTACATCTCCTACACGGTCTTTGAGTTCCAGGCGTTGATGTGGAAGGTTCTTCGTCCACACAGATGGGCAGCCATAACGGTGGCCGTCTGGTTGGTGTTCCTTTGAAGGTCAATTTCCGTGACCATCCCAGCTGAACCTTTGCAGGGGAATCATGGCGACCTGTCAAGCGGCTGTTCAGAGCTGGAGCGGCCTCATGGTCCTGCGCTTCTTCTTGGGTGCTGCCGAAGCTGGCTTCGGCCCAGGTGTACCCTATCTCATGTCCTTTTTCTACCGTCGCCGTGAACTCGGTCTCCGTTGCGGTCTGTTTCTTTCCGCGGCACCGCTCGCAAACACCTTCGCAGGGGCGTTGGCTTACGGCATCACATCGGGCCATTCGAAACTGGCAAACTGGCGCCTGCTCTTCCTGGTCGAGGGACTCCCAACCCTTCTGGCTGTCCCGTTGGCTTGGTTCGGTCTCCCGGATTCTCCGGCTGAAGCGAAGTTCCTGACCGAGGAGGAGAAGGAAGTGGCTCGGGCAAGGGGCTTGAGGCGAACGGGAGAAGAGCACCAGAGTCGGGGGATCGTTTGGAAGGACATTGGCATGACATTACTGGATGCCAAAGCCTGGTTCACTGCGGTACGTTGGGAAGGGCAAGATGGTTGTATCAGCTTCTTTGGGTTCAAGACTAATACTGGTTATCCGTGACAGCTTATGTACTTCAGTTGCAATGTCAGCTTCTCGTCCCTGCCGGTCTTTCTCCCGACGATCCTGAAAGACATGGGCTTCACGGCCATCAATGCCCAAGGACTCACTGCGCCTCCATATTTCCTTTCCTTCCTGGTGACGATCTTCACCACGTGGGTCGCAGATCGATTGCAGCAGCGGGGTTTGATGATTGCTTTCCTCTCCCTTGTGGGGGCAATTGGCTACGTGCTTCTTGCCGCGTGTTCTTCCGTTGGAGTTCGTTATTTTGGCGTGTTCCTCGCCGCCAGCGGCGTATTTCCGTCGATCGCCAATATCCTTCCCTGGGTTCTCAGTAAGTTACTGCCTGGATCTCAGTGGGCTACCTTGGCAACAGTTCATCTGACAGTAATTTCCACAGACAATCAAGGCTCCGACACGCGACGAGGCATGGCTATGGTTATCCTCAATGTTATCGGACAGTGTGGGCCCTTCCTGGGCACGAATATCTTTCCTGACAAAGACAGCCCTCGTTATGTCAAGGGGCTGTCCATCTGTGCGGCCTTCATGTTCTTCACCACTTTTTTGGCCCTCAGTCTTCGCACCTTGCTTGCCTGGGAGAACCGGCGTCTTGACAAGCGCCACGGTACTCGAGCCGCGCAGAGGGAGGATGAGAAAGGCCAAATCGCCACTGCTGAGGAGAACTACGGGGCGGATTTCAGATACGTGCTTTGAGAGACAGCGATAATCCTTGCTATTATGATGGAAATATGATTTTCTATTATAATGGAGATGATTTTTGTGATAATTACCTAAACATTGCCAACATAACATCATGTAAGCATATCACGAAACCTGCCGCTCACCAGTCACAAATTGGCAAGGGGTTATTATTAGTAGTAAGTGATATCCATTAGTGATGGATGACACATATCAGTAAGGAATATGGCATGAAATATGGTAAGGAATATAGGTATGGAGCGCACCCGGAAAGTCGATAATCAATCAGCGTCTTGTACAAATCCCGAAGAGAGGCTAGTCGGTAAGTGACTGCCCAGAGTGACAAAACAGTCATTTCTTATCCATTTAACTCTGCTGACGATGATACAGGATATGATTCTTCCTAACCTCCGCATGGAAATTTGCATGCCTTGAACTCCTGTGAATGAAGCTGTTGACTCAGTAATCGACTTACCGGATGTACTAAGGAATAAAAGAAATCCCAAGGGGACAGTGGAAGTTCCAGGTAGGAGCGAGTCACTAGATGACTCCATATGACACATGAAGAAGGGAGTCATGGAGTCCAAGGAGTTATTTTACTGTTCTTAAAGTCCCAGCTTGACACTTTCCTTCCTTCTTCCTTCTTCCCTCTTCCTGACAACTGTGGACATTTTTCTTCCATACTTATCATCGATCCTACTTTTGATCAAAACCAGAAAGCTTCTACTGAAATCATTGGTAAGGCCCTCGATCTGCGGGAGAGTGGTGATAATACGACTGCAAACATGAGTGAAACACCTGGAACAATGGACGGTCTTGCTGACTGGAGCAAACTTGATCCGAGTAACCTCGAGGTCCTCAACGTGCTGGATATTACGCATGACAACTTTCTTCAACTCAAGCAAGACCTGGCTGCTGCGGAACGTGAAGGGAGCGATCCTAATGCTCCATGGGAGGACCGAGTTGGTCTTCTGTTAAAGGACGACGCAATTGTGGACTGGCTTAAAAAAGGAGAGAGGGACGTGATTCTTCTTGATTGCCAATGCGAGGACAAGAGGATGACTGCTCTGGCATGTTCGAACCTCGTCAGCATCATACACTCTGATTGGGTGCCGCTGAATAAAAATATAACAAGATACCAAGTACTCTACCATTCCTGCGGCAGGCACACAAAGTCGGGCGATCTAATGGCAGGACCCGAGGGCTTGGTGAAAGCCCTTCTCGCCCAACTTGTGACTGAGGGCAATATCAGATCGACACTTCCGTCTTAAAAGAAAAGTTAAAAGAAGGGGAAAAGGCTTATTGCACCCCACATCTGCTAGCGCTGCGCCGCGCCATCAAAGAGCAGCGCAAGCAAAGGAAAGACACAGTCCTTTTCTGCATCGTTGATGGAGCTCGCCATTTTGATACTCCGGAATGGAGAGACAAGACGAAGGAAGTCATTGAAACGTTATAAAACATCGTCCAGAGTCGGCCGCACTTCAGACTTCTCGTTACGGGTGACGCGAACAGCAGTATCTCGAAAGCCATACCACGTTGCGATCATATCGGGTGGGATGAGATCGTAAAAAGCTTCAAGCGTTAGACGCTTGTGGTCCCACCTAGGGAGATGCTGCCCACTCAGACTGAGTAGACAAGTGATGTACTCTACATTGGTCTGTGCATTTCATGTACTGTACATTATCTGTGAGAGTACATGTATGTGTGTGAGCTAATATGTAGCTAGCACTTGAATTGAAATCAGACATCTACATTCTACGTAAAGTTTTAGAGAGTAACAGTAAATCCTTACCTGAGACACTTATATTTCCATATGAGCCTCGACAGTGTTCGTTGATTTAGATTTTATTAAATCAATATATCAAAGGCCAGGTTCTTATCTAATGTCTCCACAGCCCTAAGCGTGGTCTGGAGTCTATTACGTTAGTGACTTATTCTGCCAATCTGATAGCGGATATGTTTGAGATTCAGGAGAATCCTGCGATATGATCCTCCTAGTCGGTACGTAGAACACATAGATTATGTAGATAATATACTTCCTACGCTTGAATTGTTGCATGCTAGAATCAATTCTGCCTTCATATATCATTTCATGCCATTTGTAGGCTCGTAATTACTTTGGAGATCTACCTAGTCTAGATGTGTTTCTCGTTTAGCCACGAATTGATCAATCTGGGTATGTGCGTGGTTTTTTTCCCCCACGGATATACGATACTTCTCCGCGTCTCAAACTAGGGAACTGGGGAAATATGTATGTCCAGTACATAATTTAATTGAAGTCCCTAACAATGTACATAACACTATACATACAAAATATGCCCCTTCAAAGTAAAATATTTTATCTATCTTGATTATTATTAATTGACCCAATCAAGTTCTAGTGATTACTTGCAGTGGCATTCTGGAACGGGCTCCACTAACCTTGTTGGAGATAAAGTTTATTAATAGTGCAGGTGGCTCTTTCCTCTTTTTCTTCTTGTCTTGTAACCCGCATGCGTCATGGTCATGTGCAAATAAAACAGTCATACCACATCCGCACTCACCACCCTGAGATCAATTACTTCTTTGGCGGAAGCTCGTCAGCAGCAGGGCAATAAATTATGTGCATATTTGTATGTTCTGCACATACCATGCACAATTAATGTTTGAACTATAGTAGCACATATTTCCGATCTCGTTTTGCAGCATCTGCCTGTTGATATACCCTTGAGGGCATATTATCCCAGCATTGGACTTGTGGCTCTTTCTTCCCGTGTTAATTTCACATTACCTGATTCTCAAATCATTGCTCTCTGGGATCTCAGCTTCAGTCGAGAATTGGCTCTTTTTGGTGGATTTGACATGGCTTCATTGCAGGCTGTCAACAAAGATAATCTGCATGCTGTGGTGGATATGGGGAGGTAAGCCTGAAATTCAATTAGACTTTCAAGTACTATCTTCGTATTTAAACTTACGGAATTCAGCAATGGTATTCGATTCTCGATCTCGGATCTTTCCGAACCAACAACGCGCATCATGCCCACCATCTTCCAAGATCGGGCAGGGATATCGCTGTATGACGCACAATTTTCCACCGCGGATCGACAACGTGGACCCATCCCTCCTCCGGTCATTGAAGAGGTTGTGACCAGGCTGGTTCGTTTCAAAGCAACCTGCGAAGACTTTGGCGTCCCCTCGCAAAACATCCACGTCCTGGCGACGGAGGCGACAAGAACAGCGCCAAATTCGGCCGAGTTCATCTCCATTATCAAGCAGAAAACTGGGTGGGAAACGCGCATGCTGTCGAAAGAGGACGAAGGTCGCATCGGCGCGTTAGGCGTGGCCAGCAGTTTTGCCTCCGTTGAAGGCCTAGTAATGGACCTCGGTGGAGGCAGCACTCAGATCACCTGGATGGTCGCCAGAGACGGCGTTATCACTATCAGTCCTAAAGGCTCCATGAGTTTTCCGTACGGGGCTGCTGCACTGACGAGAAGGCTGCAAGAGGCTCGCCGCAAAGGCCCACAAGCTGAAAAGGAACTGAAGCAAGAAATGAAAACAAATTTCCAAAACGCATACCAATCCCTTCTCATACCAGAAACTCTCGAGAAGACTGCCAAGTCACGCGGTGGTTTTGATCTCTATCTCTGCGGTGGGGGGTTTAGAGGATGGGGATACCTGCTCATGAGCCAGTCCAGGCTGAATCCGTATCCGATTCCCATAATCAACGGTTTCAAGGCTGACCGGGCTGAATTCATTGATACCGTGGCTGTCATGGACACCGTCTCCCAATCCGATACAAAGATCTTTCGCGTATCCAAACGGCGGGCCTCGCAAGTTCCTGCAGTCGCCTTCCTTGTCAACGTCCTAGCTGAGGCTCTTCCTTTCATCAAATCCATCCAGTTCTGCCAAGGAGGCGTCCGCGAAGGCTTCCTGTACGATAAATTAAGCACTGATGTCCGAAAGCAAGATCCTCTCCTGGTGGCGACAGCCCCGTATGCACCCCCATCGGCGAAATCAATCTTTGATCTCTTAAGATCCGCCCTCCCGGATACATCCTCACCCATATTATCGCGTCAGGTTCCGTCCTCGTTTACTGCCGGCCTTCTTCTAGCTCTATCTAACCTTTGCTTCGCCCATTCCTTTGTCCCGAGGGAGACCCGTCCGGCTGCCGGTCTCTACAGCACGACTACCGGCATCCTTGCGTCAGCCAATAGTCTTGCACACACTGATCGTGCCCTTTTAGCTCTGATCCTCTCTGAGAGATGGCCAGGAGATCTTGCACCTGCCGAGCAATCATTTCAATCCCGTCTGCGCCGATTCGTCTCTCCGCAGGAGGCATGGTGGTGCCAATATCTCGGGCGCGTGGCCACTTTAATTGGGGATGTCTATCCAGCCGGTCGGATCTCAGACCGCGAGTGGCGCATCCAGTTCCATGCCAGCTGGCAGCAAGTTTTCAAGAAGAAGCAAGGAACTACAGATGCTCTCTGTCTTAAGGTCACGGTCAATGAAGTGGTGAGCCAGGCTGTGACTCGGGATTCTCTGCAGGATGCGGTCGAGAGAATAGAGAAGATTGGAAAGCGCAAGAATTGGATCAAGGCTGAGGACCGCCTTGGGGCTGAGCGGATAGCAGGGGACTACGGTGTGAGTGTCGAGGTGGCACTCTCATCAGGGACATAGCGCTTGAGAGGACCGACTCTTGATTCTGCCTTGATGGAGTCGCAGCACTCTTTGCAGTTTGGCTACCTTTTCTTTTTCGCGTGATAATATCCGACATGCTTACAGAATTACCAATTTGTTTTACGCAAAATACATGCACAACGACGTCAAAATGAAAACATTCAAGGTCCCTTATAGTACTCCGTACCTACGTCTGAAGACATGCAGTCGGAAAAACGCACGATAATATTGTGAGCATGGTTAAAAATGGCGGTTTTTCTGGTTCTTGCTCCCGGATCAACGGATCATCAACCGGATAAATAGGATAAATAGGCACGCTCCTTCGACATGCTTCCCCGGATTCTTTTGTCTCCCCGGCCAGCAACCACAACAATTCCCCCAGGATCCGGGGCCATGCGTTTGTAACTAACATATCATGGCTTAAGGGTAGTTAGCTTGAAGACTGGCTGTCTACTACATACTTAGCCTGGAGCTCTAGCTACTTTTCGCCCCGCAATGTTTTCCAATCTCACCTGACGGGATTTGCTGGAAATTCATTGAACCGGAGACAATGGATAATCAACAAGAACCACATGGAGCCATGCGGTCTGCAGAGATGGAGACGCTGCAGGATATAATTATTAATAATGCCTTCAGAACACAATTAGGAGACAAGGCTGTCATTCCAATCTGTCTTGTACCCTGCTTCGCAGCTCAGACCTGGAGCCATGCGTTTCTTTCAAGTTGAGGCTGTTGCTGTGCCTCTCCTCCTGGGCGTTGTCTCGGGCTATCCAAGCAATCTAGTACAGAGAGACACGTCTAGCTTCTCGAATAGCAAGACCTCCCTGACTCTTCTGTTCCAGAATAACCTGAACGGCACCGACGATGACAACCATGTTGGCGCCATCCTGCTTGATCCGATGACCCGAGCCGATGCAATCACTGCGTGCCAGAGTATTGGGGAGTCACTGATCTCCGCGAGCACGCTCCAGCAGCATCAGGAGGACTTTGTCCATTCGCTCTCTTACCAGGCCTATGCTGGACGCGCGCTGCCAGTGCAGAATTATCACATCAGCGACGGGGTTGTCACTGTCACAGAAAATGTTGATCACTTCGTTTTCCTTCCCCCTGCACTAGATCTTGTCGAGCTTCCCGTTCTATGTACCCAGTCAAGCAATGACAACACTCCAGGGGCAACTGCTACGCCTTCGAACGAGATCGTAGTCGCATCAGGCGGTAACGAATATGTCGGATTCCGCAACAAGAAATCCTTCCGGTTCTTAGGGATTCCCTACGCGGACCCGCCTCAACGATTTGAGTACACAAACCTCTATTCACCCAAATCGCAGACCATCAAAGCGACTGCCTATGGCTCTCAGTGTGCTCAAGTGGGGGGTGGTAGCGAGGACTGTCTGTACTTGAACATTCAGACACCATACATTCCCAAGGCTGGCTCGACCAAGGATCTAAGACCCGTGTTGTTCTGGATTCATGGCGGAGGCTTCACTGGTGGTACCGGCGCTGATCCTCTCACGGACGGTGGTGACTTGGCTTCTCGCGAGGACCTCGTGGTCGTTACTATCAACTATCGACTTTCCACTCTGGGCTTCCTTGCGATCCCTGGAACGGACATTCGCGGTAATTTTGGCATCGCAGATCAGATCCTTGCTTTGGAGGTAAGCATGGCTGTTGGATTAATTATGTATTACTTTATCGCTAACATCGGCTTAGTGGACCATCAACAATATTGCTCAGTTTGGTGGTGACCCTCACCAGATCACAATCATCGGAGAGTCTGCAGGAGCAGGTTCTGTGAGAGTATTACTGGGATCCCCGCCAGCCCTGGGAAAGTTCCAAGGCGCGGTTGCCATGTCAAATCTGGGTGGTGGAATAGATCTCGGCTTGAGCGGTGACTACGCTACCACGTACAGCTCGTACTTGACAATCGAGGGTTCATATGAAGTTGCTGGTCAACAAATATTCTCTGAGGCTGGTTGCAACCAGACCAGTCTCTCGGAGCAAATTGCCTGTCTCAAAGAGGTGCCGGCCCTGACCTTGGTTAGTCTGAATACAGTAGCCCGCTACGTTGTCCAAGACGGCCATTACGTTAATACAGAGGAGCTCGTGGTCAACAGAAATGGCAGCACGGCCAATGTCCCGGTGATCTTTGGCAAAGCTGCCAATGATGGCGCCTCATTCTCGACTTACCCGCAGACTCCGGTCACTTCTGAGTTGGAAGGTATTCAAGCCGCCTTGGGAATCAGCGCCGCCTACGCCCAGAGCATCATCGACTCTGGGCTCTTCCCATACTACGACACAGGCAATGTGACCCTGGACTCGTTCAATGTCTCCCAGCGGGTGGCCACAGACAACCAATTCCGCTGCATCGACCAGGCTACTGTCTATGCGGGAGTGAAATCCGGTGCCTTCAAGCCGTCGTATTACTATCAGATGGACCGTACTTCTGGGGGATATGACCCCAACAACCTGGGAGGTCCGCCGGTCACGCCTGGCTATCCGAACGGTAACCCGAACCTTCCATACTTCCGTCTCCATGGTTCCGATCTGCCCTGGGTCTTTGGCAACTTGTCTACCCTTCGCGACGCCCGGGATCTTTATTCCATCCAGCTGACGTCCGGATACTTTGCCGAATTCGTCAAGTCTGGACAGCCCAACCCACCGATTGAATATCTGCAGGTGCGCGGATATCAAACTACTCTGGAGGGCATCCAACAGGCAGGTCCCTGGAACCCGGTTGGGAGTTCGACTGGCCCTATCCAACTTATGGACTATCCTAGTCGACAGGCGCCGTTCCAGGACTTGGAGCAGTGTGCGTTCCTCAACTATTCAATTACGTATTATCTCGATGGGGGGAGTTAATTGTCTAATGGGATGGAATGATATGATTTCCCGATTGAGATGATCTCGCACTATATATATTCGGAAACCGCGCTAAGGAAACGCATAATACAGCATAATTTTGCGTATTCTTTTGGATAATAATAAATACGACAGAACACAGTATTTAGAAATTGCATATATAAGAAATTTCTGGGAGATTCTTCCTTTCTTGTGCTTTGTTAACCGTAATTTTCCCAATAGGCGCTTCCACCACGTAATTGCTGAGGACGAAACAACTCATCACGTCAACATCCTCAAAGTCACGAAAGAATCGTAATGAGAAATCTCAACAAGGCTGTTGCCCTTGTCAGACCATTTCTGAAAACACAAAGAAAGATTTCTATTTCTAGATCTCTGCATACTCATAGTCTAGGCCAACATGCTAAGGGACATGCACGTGTCCATGCGGCCAAGAGTCCTCAACTCCAAACACCACCATTCGAGGCAGACGACAGCTTAATCCACTACACGTCCGGTCGTTGCCTGTACGATGAACAGCGACAACTGCCAAGAAGACATGTCAGGTTTAATGTTCAGGCTCTGCAGTAGATTGCTGCCGAAGCGCTTGGCACGAGTCGTTGTGTCGAGATGACCAAGCTGCCCGAAGGGTTCTACAACAAGGTGCTCTATTGAAGATGGGGAATGGCGAGGAAATACTGGCAAGAATCCCCCAATCCGAATGCTGGGCATCCGCGTTATGTAGTTGCTAGCGAGGTCGCAACCCTTGACTTTGTACGTGGCGCCTGGCCCCTCGTATTGCCAATCTCAAGGCCGCTAATTTCAATTCGGAGACATATATGAAAACTGCAGCTGCGCAATGTCCTCAACATTCCTGTTCCCGAAGTCATTTGTTGGAGCTCTAGCTCTCCCTCATGACAGTCTAATCTGGTCGGCGCGGAATACATTCTCATGAAGAGAATCAACGGCCGTCAATTGAGTGAAGTTTGGCCAGCCATGTCCGAAGTCCAGCGTTTTGGGCTTGTGAAGAGTCTGGTGCAAATTGAGGCAAAGCTAGTGAATGCAAACATTTGGACCTACGGCAGCTTATATTACAGGGACGATTACCTTGGAGGATGGGATATCACCAAGTCGGCGTTGTCGAATGACTCGAGACAGACTGTTCACTCGAAGTTCGTTGTTGGTCCCATTACTGAGCGATCATTTTGGGTAGATGAAAGACGAGAGATAGATCTTGATCGAGGTCCATGTACGTGTCATTGCGACTACTTCGAGTTCCTGTCTTTTCAGATTGACTGAATGTTAAGCTGATTAAATGCTTGGTATTATTAGGGAGAACTGTAGAGGAATATCTGAGAGCTGTCGTGAACCGTGAAATTGCCTGCATCCGAGCCAATGCGACTCGCAAAGGTAGCAAGAGCTCATTGATTGCTGGAACAGTGTCTGCAGCCCCTGAAAAGCACATACAACTCCTTGAAAAATTTCTCACCATCCTTCCTCACATCCTGCCTCCATAGAAGATCGCTTATCCCGTCCTGCTACATCATGATCTTCACGTGGACAATATCTTTTCGATGAAGCAGATCAGACCAAAATCTCAGGCATCATCGACTGGAAGTCTGTGTATGCCGCTCCACTGTTCCACCAGGCTCGATTCCCCTCGGTATTCGACAGTGACGATCCGTACCCGTGGGGTGCAGTGCAGCCTCAGCTACCCGAAGACCTTGATGCGCTATCTCCGACAGAGAAAGAAGCAGCAAAAGCGGAGCTCGATAGGATACGACTGAAGAAATTCTACGAACTGGGGTCGAGGAAATTCAACCCGGATATGTTTAAAGCAATGGATGCTATGAGGGATGACGATGACCCCACCGCTTTCATATTCCATATTATCGGACAGTCCTCTACTGACGGGCCAATCCCCTCCGAGAGCTTCTCATCCAGATCTATGAAAAATGGGACTGGATCACTGAAAAGAGAGGTTTGAGGGTGCATGTACCGTGCCCGATCTCATTCACGGAAGCAGAAATCAAGGAAGCTCGACAACAGGTGCAAGCGTGGGCGGACGTATACAACCAGTTTGGCCGTCTACGAACCGAAATTATGGGCAAAGAAGACGGATGGGTTTCCCACGAGGAGTTTGAGGATGCTCTGCGCCGATTCAACAGTCACAAAGAAACGCTGGAGAGACTGGGGAGGCAGCTCAATGCTGTGGCAAGAATGTGATAATGATTAAAAAAAGGCTTTGGGCTTTGATTTCGTCTACTAGCGTCCTATCTAGAGTCGTTCAAGGCCTGTACATCTGTATATCGCCACTGTATGTAGGTGTGTGAGAGCATTGGAGGTACTGATATACTCCGTAATTTAAATAAAGAATGATCCAATGCTGGCGTAGACCAAGCTCTGTGGAGCTCCATATCCTTACCCAAGTAAGGATCCACATGTAACCAGTTCCTTCGAAAGCCTCATTGCGGGTGATAGGCTGACCTATAGGTTGATATCGGAAGCAATTGCCATCTGCCCCGCGCGGTACCGGTACCGGAGGGCATTCCCAACCCGTTGTCCTGCCCCAACACCAGCGTGAATAGATGCAAATGTACTGCCCATACCTGTGTAGAGTCGAAACACCCAATTGATGATGTGGGCCATCAATTCCTCCCATCGAGTCCTGGTAATCTAGAATTGCAGTAGGTCGATGGCATTACACCAATAACTACAGCAGATGCCCCGCATTCGGAGCAAGTATATGGTAGAGCTTTCAATGAGCTTGTTGTAATCCCAATTGACTCTAGTTCCACAGAATTCGTCGAATTAAGTCGAGTCAGAAGCCATTCTACACGCCAGACTGCCGTCATCCGTCTGGACATCGTAAGAGCTCCACCAGAGGGAGTCGTTCTCGACGGGACTTTTCGGATGGTTGGCACCTTACTCCCACCCCATCTCCGCCAGTAGGACATGGCTGATTCTTGACTCCGGTGTGCGTTTCCGGGGGTAGATAGGAGGAAGAGTGAGTAAGTTTGCTGGCGGGGTTAAGATTAAGCGGCTGCCCATATAAATACCCCGCTGCTGCCCCGCCAGCGGGATTTCTTCTCTTTCTTCCTGCACATCACGCACATCGTCCTCATTTTGTCGATCGTCTGCATTTTACCGAAGCGTGACTCACAAGGAGTATCCAATTTGTACATCACTCCCATTCATCGTTGTTACAGATGCTGACTCCTATTGAACAGGACCATCGATCGAGCTTGCTGCACACGATGTAATACTATCTTCCTCCCCGCCCATCTGGGTGGAAGACGGGAAGACATGGCCTCTCGCCTTTGGCTGGACCTATCCAGCACTGATCAAGGTATCTCAGGTAAAGTCTGGGCATGAACCGGTGCTCGTATCTCCATCCATGGCTTGTGTGCACACATCCACCTTCTTGGAGCTGCTGCTGCTGCTTTGCTAGCAGCTGCTTCGCAGGAAGAGATGTTGCCTAGCCAGTGGCTCTGGAGTTCGGGCTGAAATTATACGGTCACAACTTGATCTGGATAATACCAGCGAAAGGATCATGCCTTCTCTCTTCCCTGAAATCTGCAACCATGTGGGGAATGGCTAACGGTGTACAGTGAATTCAATACCTCGTTGAAACCATCATATCAAGATGTCTCCTCCAGCTGCCATCTTTGAGCCCTCCAACGTGACCACCAACAATGGCCTCAAGGGCAAGGTGGTTCCGGAGACTGTCACTGTCCCCGGTGCGGAAGCGCACCAGACCAGGCTCCTGGATCAATTCGCTGGCAAGTGGGATGAGTTCAAGTTCGCTCCCATCCGTGAGAGCCAGGTCTCCCGTGCCATGACCCGTCGCTACTTCCAGGACCTTGACAAGTATGCCGAAAGTGACATTGTCATCATTGGCGCGGGATCCTGCGGTCTCAGCACGGCCTATGTGCTTGGCAAGGCTCGTCCGGATCTGAAGATTGCTATCATTGAGGCGAATGTTTCTCCTGGTAAGCTATACTCAGACTTCTACCATCCGACCATAGTTTCTAATTTTTTGAACAGGTGGTGGTGCCTGGCTCGGTGGCCAGCTCTTCTCCGCCATGGTCCTCCGCAAGCCCGCGGATGCCTTCCTTGACGACCTGGGCGTCCCCTACGAGGAGGAGCCGTCCAACCCGAACTTCGTCGTCGTCAAGCACGCGGCCCTCTTCACGTCCACCCTTCTCTCGAAGGTTCTGTCTTTCCCCAACATCAAGCTCTTCAACGCGACCAGCGTGGAGGACCTGATCACCCGTCCCGCCGCGAACGGCAACCCGCAGGAGACTCGCATCGCCGGTGTCGTGACCAACTGGACGCTCGTCACCCTCCACCACGACGACCAGTCCTGCATGGACCCGAACACCATCAACGCGCCGCTCGTGATCAGCACGACGGGCCACGACGGCCCCTTCGGCGCCTTCTCGGCCAAGCGTCTCGTCTCGATGGCCGCCATCGACAAGCTGGGCGGCATGCGCGGTCTCGACATGAACTCCGCCGAGGACGCCATCGTCAAGAACACCCGCGAGGTCACCAAGGGCCTGATCATCGGCGGCATGGAGCTGTCTGAGATCGACGGTTTCAACCGCATGGGCCCGACCTTTGGCGCGATGGTGCTCAGCGGTGTGAAAGCCGCTGAGGAGGCGCTGAAGGTCATTGACGAGCGCAAGCGCGAGTGCGCTGAGTAAATCGGTCTCTAACAATGCTTTAAATCATACTAGTCGGGTTATTCGAAGGAAGTCGGTCCTTTCGTGCAAGTCCGCTAGCTTAAAGTCTAGAACTAGTTCTAGTTCTAGCTCTAGTTCCTATGAATGAATGAAACGCTCATTTGAAGTTGAAATATATATTGTATGGCATGAACTGTGTTGGAAGCATTTCGTAAATGTAGTAGTAGTAGTAGCAGCAAATTTATCGTAGCAAATAAAAAAAAAAGTATTCTGCTGAATGTAAAGAGGTCGACTTCTTAACTGCCTGCGTCATAATACTATGCATATCCTAGCTGCATGCTTAAGTTATTGGCATACTCATATCATACGAACGATCGATGCCATGCCTAGTCAATTAAATCAATTATAGTAGCGTACGGAGTAAACATGATTATATTATAGATCATTATCATCCACAGCATAACGACTGCTTTGGTCATCCTTGCCGCTCGCAGCCGCAACAGCCAGCCTCTTCGCCGTCTTGACTTCCCACTCAAACTCCTTCAGGGCCCGGATCTCGCTGGACATGAACAACCCGCCTACCAGACCGTCCAGGATCCCCGCGCCGAAGCTCAGCGTGCTGACCACCGTCAGGATGAACGCGACGTATATCACGGGCGCGGTCCACCACACTGCGACGAAGCAGCCGATCGACACGATCACCGAGACGAGGAAGTGTGCTAGGCGCCACCGCCGTTGGGAGCGTTCGCGCCGCATGTACTGAGCGATCATGTCTAGGATCTCGTCGTAGGTTTCTGGTGTTAGGGCGCTGGATGGGGCGGACGTCGGGTGCAGTTGGGAGGAGGGCTGTACGGTGAAGTTGTGGTCGTCTGGGTTCTGCGGTTCGGGCTGTCGCGCGCCGTCGCCGCCTCCTGCTGGTCTGTTGTCAAGGCTGCGGGTGATGACGGCTTCGACGCCGAAGTGGTCGCTCAGAGAGCATCTGAGGGTTGGATGGCGCTGCATCATGGCTACTCTGGCCGACTCGATGTTCCATTTTGGAGCTGGGAATGACGGTGGGTAGCCGCCGTCGCCGACGAAGATGTAGTCCAGTCTCCTCCCCTTGGGGTCCAGGGCGTTGCCGTCGATGATGGTATCGTGACCTCGCTCAAGGCGCTTTTGTTGCTCTTTGGGCCAGCGCCAGGTGTTGAACGGACCGTCGCACGTCGCTCCGTTTTCAGTGATGTTGTAATCTGCTGTAGGAATCGGTTTGTTGCGTCGTCGTTCCGCAGGGGATTCTGGGGCTCCAATCGACGAGTCCGGGTGCAGATGCCGCCATACGTCTTTAACAGGCGCATGGGCCGTGATCAACCGGTGGGCAAACGACAATGGCACCATGTTGAAATCGCCCAGCCCAATCACCAGATGGCCTCTCTCTGCGGCTCCCCGCATCAGCTTCGCGATCTCCCACGCCTGCGCTGTCCGATGACATAGGTACGAATCATGGGGCTCCTGCTCGTACGGTGCATGGAGATGCGTGCAGAACACCTCCGCGACGTCCTCCGTGCGAGGCCCCAGCCGGATCCGCGCACAGGCGACGCCCTTGCCGACGTACCAGTCGCCGCGGAAGAAGGCCGTCGGC
Organism: Rasamsonia byssochlamydoides; assembly: GCF_041956645.1. Lineage (NCBI taxonomy): Eukaryota > Fungi > Ascomycota > Eurotiomycetes > Eurotiales > Trichocomaceae > Rasamsonia > Rasamsonia byssochlamydoides. The sequence continues at coordinate 261,947 of NW_027192415.1, read as the reverse complement.
CGGCCATTGAGCGGATATTGGAACATGCTGCTTTCCTCGATCGGCCATTTGGAGAGGATGGCCAGCCCGCCGCCAAAGACGCCACTGTAGTAGAACTTGCCGTAGGGGAGGATGTGTTTCGTCTGCTGCCGGATGCTCTGGTAGTCTTGCTGGGTCCAGCATTCCTGCAAACCGACGATCTCGGGCGGCTCATCTGCGATGGCGAGTTGTCGGCCGATTTCTGACAGTCGCTCGTGTCGGAATTTCGAGAGGAACTTCAGTCCCCAGCAATTCAGTGTCAGGATCCTGATCCGCGTGGGCGGTGTCGTGTCATTATTAGGAGTCGTCATGGCTATTGGCAGGAGTCACCATAGAAAAAGTAAATTTGAGAAGTGAAAAGAAGATAAAACGAAATCAATTGTACTATCTGATCATCCTGCTAACAGACAAAGACAATAAGGTGCAAGGTGAATGCCGATGAGCTGTTGCTGTCTGTTGTCGGGCAGCAGTCAATGCGACCGAATCTGGAGAGCTCACCGCCTTGGCAGGCCACCGCACCTGATTGGCCAACGCGAACTTCCGTTGCAGCAGCAGCGGCTTTATCCATCGCGTCAGTTCAAAAGCGCGAATATGGAAGCCGTCCGCATGAGCCCTTGCGAGTAGTGACTTCTGCCGTCTGCGCACAGGAAAGCTCCGCTGCAAAGAGGCCTAGACGTGTGAGATGGAGAACGGCAATCACCCGTCCAAGCGTCGTCGCCTCAACAATGGCTATGCCGACTCCCCCATGAGTTCGTCCTCCGACGAGCTCGCCGCAACCTCCGATCACGAGATGGAGCGCCGCCGGGCCAGCTGGTCGGCGAAGAAGGCGTACACGGCCCGGAGGAGATACAACCGTCGATCGCACAGCTTCAGCGATTCTGGAAGCCCCGACGAACTGGCCGTCGATGCTGATACCTATTGGGGACGGAATACCCGGGAGCAGTCAAGGAGTCAGAGTCGCGGCCGCAGCCGCAGTCGCAGCCGTAGCGGAAGCCGGAGCCGTAGTCGCAGCTCTTCCTCCCAGGACACGAGAACGTCCGATCAAGGAAAACCGGAAGAATCAGCGCAGGGAGACTACGATGTAGACGAAGAGTCCCGGGCACGATCAGAGCAGCACTCCGAGCGAATACCTACGCCTCCGCCCCCCCCTCCTCCCCCGCCAAAGCCCGATCATGTAAACTACAAGGAGAAATTCCTACTGAGAGGCCATTTGCGTGGTGTCTCTGCGGTGCAGTTCTCACCGGATGGATCCATGATTGCGAGTGGAGGTAAGATTCGATCATGTTTTATTTCTACTCTTCAGAAAAAAAAAAAGAGCACATCTAACATGACCAACTTGCAGGAGCGGACGGAGCTCTCAAGGTCTGGGATACGCTAACAGGAAAGCTCATCCATACTTTCGAGGGCCATTTGGCTGGCATTTCGACTGTTGCCTGGAGTCCCGACGGCGAGACGATTGCATCAGGGTCGGACGACAAGTCTATTCGGCTGTGGAATGTGTTAACGGGCAAAGCACACCCGGTTCCCTTCAATGGCCACCACAACTACGTCTATGCGATTGCGTTCTCCCCGAAAGGCAACATGCTCGTCAGCGGATCGTATGACGAAGCAGTGTTTCTCTGGGATGTCCGCTCCGCGCGCGTGATGCGATCGCTACCCGCCCATTCAGACCCCGTCGCGGGCGTTGATGTCGTGCATGATGGGACCCTCATCGCCTCCTGCTCTTCAGACGGTTTGATTCGGTTGTGGGATACGGCGACGGGTCAGTGTTTACGGACGCTCGTCCACGAAGACAACCCACCAGTCACAGCGGTTCGATTCTCGCCGAACGGGAAATTCGTGCTGGCATGGACTCTGGACGACTGTGTTCGACTCTGGAATTACGTGGAGGGACGCTGCATCAAAACGTACCAGGGCCATGTCAATCGCAAATACAGTCTTTGCGGCGGGTTTGGGGTGTATAGCGCGCCCGGAGGACCTCCTGAAGCCTTCGTCGTGAGTGGCAGCGAAGATGGAGCGGTGCTTTGCTGGGATGTTGTCAGCAAGAACATCTTACAGAGGATCGAAGGCCACACGGATGCGGTCCTTTGCGTTGATACCTGCTGCTACGAGGGCAAGAGACTGATGGTGAGCTGTAGTCTGGATCGAACGGTTCGCGTCTGGGAGGAGGTCGAGGAGGTCATAGAGTCGCGGGAGACAGATGAATCGGAAGTCAATGGTGAGAACATGGAAGTGACATCTCAAGGGCCAGCACAGGCGCAAGACGGCGTGACTGAAGGAGATGATGTCCACGGCGACAAAATGATTGAATGAATGGTTCTTACATGGTTGTCATCTTTATTGCATATGGGTCAAGGAAGTTTCATAGATAGTCCTTGCAGGATACCCAGGGTAACTTCTCGTTCATGGTCATTTACTTACTTGCATGTCAGCATTGGTCACTACTAGGAATTCGACATTTTTCTTTGTTTATTTCTTCACACTTGTTTTGTTTGCTCTTGCACTATAGAGGAAAGGTGGAGTTGCAATTGACAAGAAAAAGTTAGCTGGATGACAGGTGAAGAAGGTGCGAGTCGAGCATCTGACCTTCGAGGTTATAAATCACTGTAAGGGAGCATCAGGAACCTCCATTGAGCCTGTTCTAGTGGTTATAAGGGCCGTGCACGTACCTGCCATGGTACCTGGTGGGTAGTGTCTCCCAGAGCCCTGGAAATCCCACCTCAAGCTCTCATGGAGGGGGCTGGCTACAGGTCAGGTCAAACCACGGGGAGGCAGAAGAAGGCGCCTGTAAGCCAGCTCTTCTTCTTCTTCTTTTTGTTTTTTTTTTTCTCTCACTTTCTATATCACTCACCGATCATCCTCACTCAGTTTGATTTTCAACTGACAATGTCCTGTCTGACATGACTGTCGGAGACAGCCGTACGTCCGGCACCATCCTGATATGGCGGATGTTGCTGCCCATATAGACACATGACTTCCACCTCTTCCTTCCTCCTCCTCCTTCTTCTTTCCCCACGTTCTTCTCACCTACCAGTCTCTGTCACGTCATCATCGCTCAGTCGTTGTTTAGTCCCCTCTCAGTCTCGATCCCAGAATCTCGTCCTATATTTCGCCAGTCACCTTCCTATTTAGCCAGCTTCATAAAGTCGTCGTCTCAGGTACCAAAGGTTTACTCTCGAATCTGATTATCTACATTGGACGGTATTGTAAAGTTTATATCTCGACACATCTTCAGCTCATACCTCATATTGTCATATCCCAGCATATCTTGATTGCCTGATCTGAACCAGTACGTGTAAGATTCATTGTACTTCTACACGCTGCGACTCTCTCTAACCGTCTAATTAGACTACGCAGTAATGAACCTGGAGGAATTTCTCATTTTCATCCATAATGGCGCATTTACATCTGCAAAATTCCTCTTCACCGATTGTCTCGACGTCGAGGACTTGAAGAATCTTCGTCTCGTGTCGCACAATCTTGATCTTATCGCCACGTCGTACCCCATTGTCACACGGCTATACATGTCGTCACATCAAGTCGACTTAGATGTCTTCGAAGGCATTACCAAGAACGAGCAACTAGCACAACATGTCGAACAAATTGTTTGGGATCACTCCGTTCACAATCTGCTCCTTCTTCATCAAAACCTATATCTGGAATATCCACGCTTGGAGGAGGCAGAAAAGAAAGATATAATCATTGACATGGGTCTTTGATTGCGGGTAAAAGCGTTTTCGCAGACACCGTGCAGCACCATGTCATTGACTCTGTCGTTGATAAGATTCATTTGTTGGAATTCATGGCATACCGGCCCAACTGGATTGGGTAGTCATGTAAGCTGATGCGATACATCATATTGGAAGCCGAATACCCCGCTTCTCACAATAAGGCTTATACTCCAGGTCTCCCACATCTGATTAGAATCAAGAATCAAGTCTCCTTCATATCATCATATTCGTCTTCCATAATAGTGCTTGTAGAAGCTTCTCCCGTACATGCTTATAGCCATAACCTCAACATCATTGACACTCCCTGGATACACACCATGGCAGTTCTTCTATTCTGTAGGAGAGGCATGACCGTGTGGTTCAGGACATCATCTCCACTTATCAGATGCTGTACCCAACCGAGTAGACGTGTGAAACTTCGCATTGAAGAGGGAGATAGTTCCAATTTCCTTTTATGTGATGCAAACTGGTCTCAATTGCAAGTTTTCAGGTAGACTAATGTATTTTAAGTGTTTACAAAAGTCATGCTATATGCTCTAGGTAACTCAGTAGTGCCATAGGAAGCATCAATTTCAATTACTATTCATACTAGTGAGTCGAATATAATATCTGATTCATGGTTCCTGAATCATACTGGTTGGGCTTACTCATCGGTGATGTGACGATGACGATGGTGATGTCCTGACCGGAGATCCTATGAGTGATATTTAGTTTCTTGTCCGATTTCTTTCTCTCAATGACACTTTCCAGAAGAGAAAAGACAATGGCAGAAGATCACGGTCTGATTTCGTCGATTCGAGCAGCCCAGCGACTGGATTCACGCGGGAAGCCGACGGTCCAGGTGTCAGTCACGACAGGGAAAGGTAAGAAACAACGCAGATCTCTGCAATGACTGTATTGAATTTAGCGAAGACGATTTCTCTTACTCTGTTGCTGTCTAGGAACGTTCACCGCCCTAGTCCCCTCAGGCGCCTCAGTAGGCGACTACGAAGCCGTCGAGACGCGCGATGGAGATCCTAAGGTGTACGCGGGCAACAGCGTGCTCACGGCGGTGCACAACGCGCAAAACGTCATCGGCCCCGTGCTGATCCAGCAGAAGTTCGACGTCCGCAAAGACCTGGCCCGGATCGACGAGTTTATGGTCAAGCTCGATGGAACGAGGAACAAGAAGAGATTGGGCGCCAATTCGATTTTGGGTATTAGTATGGCTTGTGCTAGGGCAGGTGCTGCCGGAAAGGTCAGTTATCTGTCTATCTATCAAACTTGTATATTACCAGCTTCTAAAGAGTAATTGATCTTGTACTGGACGATAGGATATCCCCCTCTACGAATTCCTCCGCCAGGAGGCGCAGATGCAGCCGAGTTATATCCTCCCCGTCCCGTTCTTCAACGTGCTAAATGGCGGCGCACACTCTGGGAATGCGATGGCGTTTCAGGAATTCATGATCGCGCCTGTTGGGGCGGAGGATGTGGCGCAGGCAGTGCAGATGGGGAGTGAAGTCTACCAGGCGCTGAAGAAGGTTATCAGTCAGAAGTTTGGACCGTCAGGTTAGTCGAAATGGTTCTCTGGATTTGTTAGAGATTGAGTCAGGCTAACGTCTGGCTGTTCCTGCTGCTGCTGCTGCAAGCGACCGGAGTCGGAGACGAAGGAGGCTTTGCGCCTCCGATCTCTCATCCTTCCGAAGCGCTTGATCTTCTCACCTCCGCGGTCTCAGCAGCCGGTCACACGGGAAAAGTGAAGTTCGCAATCGACCCTGCCGCCTCAGAATTCTTCCAATCAGACTCTGGTAACTACGACCTCGGGTTCAAGACAACTGATCACCCCAATCCACTGTCTCCCAACCAGCTGAGCGATCTGTACCGACAGCTGCTAAAGGACTACCCCATCATCCTCCTGGAAGATCCCTTTGAGCAGGATGACTGGGACTCCTGGCACGCGTTCCACAAGACGTGTCCCCCGATCGAACTGGTTGGGGATGACCTCCTCGCGACGAATATTGAGCGAATGGCGCTCGCTAAGGAAAAACATGCCTGCAATTCGCTGCTGCTGAAGATTAATCAGATTGGCACGATTAGTGAGGCTATCAAGGCGTAAGCAGACAGCCCAGCATCACCATGCCAATCAAGCATTCATTTATTCCATCGACCGGCTAACTGTTATGTTGTATTATAGCGCCCGCACCGCATACACCTATGACTGGCACGTCTTCGTCTCCCACCGATCAGGCGAGACAACAGACGACTTCATCGCCGACTTGACCGTCGCACTCAGCACCGGGCATTTAAAGTCCGGCAGTCCGTGCAGAGGGGAGCGAGTGGTCAAGTACAATCGGCTGATGGATATTGAGGATGAGCTGAAATCGTCAAAGGTGAAGACGTCGTACTTTGCGGGGCCGCGGTGGACGTGATCATGACATAACAACACGGGAATGATAGGTACTGTATTGTAGGTATGTATATACATTCGAGGCTTGTCTATATGTCTATGTCTATCTAGAGGAATGCAAGTCGATGATCATGCATGGTGATAATGTAGTCATACTACTAACTACTGGATTTATTGGAGAGGTTAGGCTGTCGTGGAGCACCCTGTCGAGCTTTCTATCCTTCCTTTAATTGAATCAATTCGCGCTCTGATTGTATAATGAGTTTGTGTTTCTTGCTTGCGATATACTATACAAACAGGCCTCGTCACACAGGTCTCGTTTGCTCCAGCTCAACTGAGTTCGAAGAGAAAATTATGTACCTTGTCTGTAGACTATGGCGGGGACTTCTGGCCCCAAGGCCTACCTACATACCTACCTACTAGGTAATTTTTATTTATTATCTACAGTACTGGATGTGTGTATGTACATACGTACATACTATCCAAGACTAAGAATCATACTGGCTGACCTAATGACCTCACTGATGAAAACGATAAGAAAGATGGAAGAATAATAGAAAGAAAAGATCGGCTTTTTTATAAGCCACGAGCCCCAACCCATATTTGATGGATTTCCCTCACCTTCCCTGTCGCAGGTTGCTGTAGGATTTTCACGGCCAGATCACAAACTCCCAGAACGGCGACATCTTGTGCCATTATATATAACGAACGATTTGAATCTATGCAATTACATACAAAGCCAATTGGCATCATTAGATGATGTGTGTACTTGTTTGCATTGTATGGTGGGATTAGCAGTGGAAGTGCCAGGGGAAATGACTGATATGCTGGGCCATAGTCTAGAAACCATCCTGCTCAGTCTCAGCGGCGCGTTTCCTCTTTCGCGCTGGCTTCTTGGAAGTTGACGGGATGAGCGAATGCTTTGCAGAGTTCATCATCTTTTTCTCCGTGCAAGCTAACTCTCAGTCGTTGGGTATTTTTGGTTTGGCCCGTAGCAATCCCAACATTTGTGGAAGAGATTCAGAATGCTTGGATGATGAGGGCTGTCTGGCAGCAGCTGTCGAGGAATCGATGAAATCGACGCGGGAGTCGCCACGTGAGAGTGGAGGACATCGTCAGCGCTCTCTTCGAAGAACAAGCAAGCCCTTTTGGGCCCCTGGATACTCGTACGAATACCAGCATCCAGATCCAAGACAGAAGATTGAGGCAATGTGGGATGCTCCGATGAGCCTGGTCGATGAGGCTGTTCGTGGACAGGCTAAGAACTGCGTGGGCGATGGCGATGGCTCACGGGACGGGGGTTGATTTTGAATCCTCGTTCCAGAATGAACCGGGGCGGTCTGCTGGCCATCGACCTGGGAGGCTGGTCTACGCATTTGATCGAAAGGACGCCAGGCACCTGTGGCTGGGACCACTCCGGATCTAGGTCCGATTCACTGTCAAGCTGTTAGCAAACGAAACGTGGTATGTTCTTTCTTGGATGACATAGATATGCACGTGAGGCGGCCGCCGTGTAGCGATCAACCAAACACATTGATAAGAAAATGCCAAAACAGCCTGCAGGCCCCTGTTCTGGACACTGATTGGCGTAAGGAGGATCACAGTGATGGTTAGCCAGATCTGTCACGGTAATGTTCTAGGCAAGAGAGGAGCTCACAGTTTCTATGCTGTAGATGCGGTAAATCCCTAGCTGATATACAATGCCGCTTTCTGGTGGGTGTGGGATCTTCCAAAGCAGATGGTGGATACCTAGGTAGACTTCTCTTCCTTTAAAAAATGCCCGAAACAGGTAGTTCCTCGAAAGAGTAGTTCTTTCAATAATTCGAAGAATCATGATGCAGAATTGCAGCAGAGAGTGCTTCTGCCTATGTATGTATATGAACCCTAATTACCTGCGAATCGGCCTCTGTATGGCCGTCATCATGACTTCTGGGAAGAAGTTAAGCAGTTATTCCAGTTTTGTACGGCTACAGAAGGTATAGAATCATATTCGTGGTTTTCTGATATACAGTCCCATTATGTCGTCCAGTTCTGTACCATCCAAGCCAGCGATTAGGGCTTTTCCTTTTGCTGGAGAAAATATGTCGGCCAGTACAACTTCCGTAGGACTAGTAACGGGGAAAAAAAAAAGAAAAAAAAAGTAAAAAAAAAAAGAAAAAAAAAGAAAAAAAAAGAAAAAAAAAG